>NC_070632.1:6760200-6802193 GCF_947347685.1 Pleuronectes platessa
CAATCCCTGAGAGCGAAGGCAGAGGCCGTCGCAGGGAGAAGACGTCTGTTGGAGAGAAAACTGTTTTGAGGAGACGAACAGAGTCATCCCCCTGCCCGGTCCCATGGAGCAGACTACAAAGCTTCGGGTTTGGGTTTGTTCTCGAACTCACGGGTCAAAGTCTGCTGCTGCATATGATGCATATAATAATATCCGACAGAGACAGCTGGAATCGTGCGTGCCTCGCTCCACACGCTCACCTTAATCAAAGATGCGCACAAACATCCCACGCACTGGATGTGTGAAGTAACCGCACAGATATGCAAGCATTACCGCCTCACGTGTGTGTGTGTGTGTTTATGTGGGTGTAACTTTGCGAGCTATGGTGCTTTGCAGGACTTCCTCAAGTATTTTTGAGAGCTCCAACATCTTAAAAACATGCGTGGAGCCACCGGCCAAAAACACACACACAAACACACACACACACACACACACACACACACACACACACACACACACACACACACACACACACACACACACACACACACACACACACACACACACACACACACAAACACCTAGACACACACCCTGAGGGATTAATCCAAAGCTCCACCCCTACAAAGCCAGCTATGAACCCCATCAACAGAGGAACCAGTCCAACCTGACCAGGGACCAAACACAGCTGTGAAATGAGTTGCTAGGAAATATTTTTAAAGGTATTGTGTTGTTCTTGCTTTGTCTCGTGCACAATATGTGTAACAAAGTGACCGTCGGGGGGGGCACAGGGTGTTTCTGACAGTGTGTTGGATGATGACAAGCGGCTCAACAGCTCGAGGACGACAAACGGCGACACACAAACTTCCATCAATCTCCGAGCTCCTCATGACCCCACACGTGGCCGCTCCTCTGCCTCCATCTGCCCCGCGTGGGTTCCACCTCTCTATCTTCCACACTATCAGATACAAACTGCGGATGGTGCACATGCCTGCCCAGGTGACCGGGGATGTGTGATATATCAGTTCTGCAGCTCTGGGCCTATCAGAGCCATAGATCAGACTAATCTGAACCACTGATGCCTTTTGTTTCTCTCTCTCTCTCCCACAAAAACACAAGCAACCTGAACTCCTGCATTCATGCTGCAGGTGACTCACCCGTGTGCATGTTCAATAAATAGTTTTAATCACTCCTTCATCTCCTTCCTTTTAACCCTCACTCCTTTTATAGCCTCCCTCGTTCTGTCCGTGCTCTCCTTGACAAACCGAGCAGGCCCACCGCCGCGCTATATATTCAAACGGCTTTTAAAAGATTATCGTGCGCCACCTGAACATGTGCGCACATACAAATTTAGACAGGCTGTACTGTATGTTTCCTTAATCCAACTGACGGTGTGTCATAAACACGGCTGCTGACTCCTTCAGGCCCCAGAGCTGAGGTCATAAATATGGGTAGAGCCAACTCAGCTCCGTGTTTGAATCAGTGTGAAGATCATGGCTCCAGCTGATTATATTTACAGTGTCCTCAGTCACAAATAGCAGCCAAACCCCAGACAGGATGTGGTCATTCTGAACATCCATTTAACAGCCACACGCTGAGTGGCCCCTGCACGGGGAACTGTCCACGTTTGGACTTGCTCACAGAAGAGAGAAGCACCTTCAAACAGAGGATCACAGCTGTGGGCTTTACAAAAGAAGATCTAATTATTTAATTTTTTTAATGATGTTTCTGCACTCAAGGTTCAGGTGAGAATCTTTAAATGGAAGGAAAAGATGAGGTGTGATCCTGAACTGCTTTCAGACATGAACTGCACTGCGGACGTTATTCCGGAAACTTTCCAGAGAACTCAAATGTCTGAGTAACAACATTTCCTGCCCTTTATTTATGTCACTTCGCCACTAAAAAAGTCCAGAAAAAGTCAAAGTGAACCCATGTGAAAATACAGAAAGAAAATGTCCTGATAATTCACAGCGATTGGTTCATGACTTGTTGATGACGTTTCTAACAAAGGACTCGAGAAAAGACGTGCCACATGAAGAGGACCAAAACAAAGATGTCAAATTGTCCACAGATGATGAGATGTGAGAGTTTTCAAAGATATGGGTCAACACAAGAGTTGTTGTGCTGTAAACAAAAACATGTGGTCTCCTCATCAAAGTCCACTCACTCCGGACATTTGATTGTTTTTAATGTGTCTGACTCTGACAACAGCATTCTGCATTCCTTATATGTGAAATGTAAATTCTTCTGTAACATGATTTACTGTCAATAAAGATATAAATTCAAATAATCTGTCGGTTGTTGTGTGCAGGCTATTGAAATGGAATTTGAATGAGTTCCATGCTACTGAGATTAAAGCCAGGTATCTGTGAGGGCAGAGCTCGACCCTGTGTCTGTATCACCCATGAGGTTTAACAACACACCGGCCCGGCCTGGACTCCTCCAGAGCAGCGAGGGAGAGAAGACCAGGTCCTCATCGCTAAAGGTCAACTTTTGGCCTTTTTTTCTGAGCCAGCTCCTCTGAACGTGATGGCGGGGAGGCGGGGAGTGTGTTTGTGTGTGATAGCAGCTGCTGGGCGGCGTCAGGGGGAAGCCGAGGAGACGGGCGCCTCGCCGAAACACCGCCGCGCCCCGATGTAAGAGGAGAGACAGGTTGAAGGAGGCGAGAGGTGGGATCTACGCCACCCCCCAATAATACCGGCACCTTCGAAAGCCCTCTTAAGGCAGTGACCCCCCCCCGCCCCTCCAAGAACTAACCACCCACCACCCACACATACACAAGCACCCCCCCTGACCTCTGGCATTGCCCCTGAGACCCATGGGCCTCCAGAAGAAGGTATTCAGCCCTCCACCCCTCCACCCCTCCACCCTGGCTTCACCTCCTCCCCCTCCTGCTTGTTCCTGCTTTACTTCTGCAGCCTCTGTCGTTCCCCTGTCTCACTGGCATTCTGCCGTCTCCCAGGCTGAATGGAGGGGTCAGTTCAAAGGGCTGCCAGAGAGCGCTGCTGCCGGGCCATGATGTGCCTGAGGCTTTGAAGTGTTGAGTGGATCCAAAAGGTGCACAGCCCTGCTTTTCATTTATTTATATTTTTTTAATGCTTAATGCTGCAATGCGTTTGGGGCACAGAAATATAAACAGGTAGAGCAATTACTCTTGCTGAATTCTGTTTAATGTGTTTGCCCTGAATGCAGAGAGACACATGAGGAATATTTCCAGCATTAAATGTCACGATCACGATCAAAGTTCTTCAGAGCTCAGCAAACTGCTGCTATAGATCTACCAAAATAAGATGACTGAATAAAAATACACTTATCCCTTCTGTCGGAATAAAATAATGCTAATGTTAACATAAATATTTATTAAGGATTTCTCAAGCTTCAAAGAATCCGTCACTAAAGATGCAGCTGAATGACACGTACTATTTATATGAATTACACCTAAGATTGGTCATGTATGTATTTGTATTTATTGACCGTGTATATATATGAATATCAACATATATAGGTCTACATATCAACTTTTAACCTTTTTATTTATTTTCTTATGTTGACAATTTCTTTAAAAGTTGAAATCACGTTTATCAGTACTGACAATGAGTAACTGTCTCTTTATAAATGAATATTAAACAGCTCCAGAGACAATTATATCAAATTTAAACTCTTTAGACCTTTGAGAGATTCCTCTCACCTCTTATCACGCTTCGTCACTTCCACCTCCTCCTCCCTCTCCTATTGATGTGTAAACGTCTTAGTTTACTGAAAAGGTTTCGGGGGGGGGGGGGGGGGGGGGGTTCACAGGGAATACAGAATTCCTCAGGGAACCCGATCTGAAGCAGATTAGGTGGAAAACAAATAACAAATCGCTTGGGAAGGAAGGGACCACTTTCTGTAACACTGACCGTCACATTGTATTTCTGTTTCAGGTAAGTGAAGGGGATGCGTCCCCACAGCTGCTTTTGAGGTTAAAGAATAGAAAGAGACGCAGCCGGTCGAGGAGAACGACAAAGGATTCAGAAAACTATAGGTGAGAAAGAATATGTGCAGGGGAGGAAGAGGGAGAAGGGCCAAAGCTGCTCATTTCCATGCCTGTTGACTCCTTTGACTAACCTAGAGTCCCTGTCTATTGCTGCCTCCTTTCTCTGTCCTGTGCCTTTTGCCTCCCAGCGCTGGACAGAAATGGGCTCGAGCGCTCGTCTGAGCTTTGAAGTTCTTGGTTATCAGCCAAGCGTGGCGCTGTACCTGCAGCCATCTGTGAAGGGGCCGCCAGCAGCCGCCCAGCGCTCCGCTTCCCTTCCATGACCGAGAGGGGCCGGAGCCAGGAGTGGTGATGGGGCTGGCAGCGCTACGCGGTCCACGCTGGCTGGCCGTGCATGCTAGAGCCAATAGCCGTGTCCGCACATACCTCAGTGCCCTAATCTCACCGTGTAACTCAGCTCACTGCTCATTTTAATATTGGTCTGTAAGCACTCACCCCTCAAAGTCCTAACCTGTCTTTCCCCCTCAGCAGCGGAAGGAGAACGTGGAGGTTATGAAAGGCTTGATTCAAAAACAGCAAATCATTTTGAAGAGACGGTTTGGATCTTTTGTTCAACTAAAGTATCCGCGAGTGTGGTAGTTGCCCTCGGCCGTCCAGCAGCAGCGCCTCACATCATCCGTTTGTCTTTGCATCACAATCAACGCTTTTGTTCAACTTTTTTATGAGCTTTGTGCGTGCCTATGCTACCTGAGGCGTAAAGTTGAAAGGCCAAACCAGCCGGTGATAAATGCGGCCCGCTCTCTTCCAGAGAGTGCGATGTCAAACGGACGGGTTTGGCGGGGGACATTATCACAAACAACAGGATTAAGACCTAGGACAATGTGCACCCACAACAAGCCGGTGGTTTGGGTGTCGGGGGGGGTTAGTCATGGGACGAGGCAATAAGACAAGCCCGGGGCTGGGCGGGGGGGGGACTGAGTGGGGCGGGAAGCCGTGGGGGAGCCTGAAAGGGTTTGGGTGGGGGGGACGGGAGGGGGGGGGGGGGTCATAATTAGGGAGAACAAAAAAGCTACAGTAGCCAGACCTCTTCTCAGACCATCCTCCAATTACACACACACACACAAACACACACAAACACACACACACACACATACGTGGGGGCTTCCAATCTGGCCATCAGGCTGTTGCAGAAGTGTCACATGGGCACCATGTGTGCCGGCCAATGGCCTCTCGGCTTATCAACAAACAGAGCAGGATGGAAGGACAGATAAGCGATAGATGTGGGGGGGTGGGGCGGCGGAGCGCATGCATGGCGGGGGGGGGGAATCTGTGGGGGTCACCGGCGGATGATGAGATCGCAAAGTGAGCATGGAATATATGGCATGTGAGCAAAATGCAGATTATGCTAACGCTGCACTGTGCTATATTATTCACATGTAAAAAAAATAGAGGAATTGACGCCCTCAGCACATAAAGTGCCCTTTATGCTCCAGGAATCCCGGTGTAATTATTGCCTAACAGGCCCGAGTTAACAAAAGGCCTTATTAACTCTGTGCCGCGTGGAAGTAAAGTAACAAATCTGAACCTTTGTTTGAACTGCGGCTCAAAGCAATGGACGAGTCATAAGGTGCAAAGATCCACTGCGTTCTTTTAACAGATGCTGCTATCATCCTCGCGGTGGAGAGGTTACACATCACTTTACTCATGAGAGGAGATCCTACTTTCTTTTTTTTTCTCTCTCTCACATTCACTTGCTCGGCGAACTCTTTTTCTGTGTAATACGCCAACTCACTGAGAGCCAGAAAGAGCAGCAAGTCCATTTAGAAAACAAATGATGCAGTCAGCATGTCAATCATTGAAGCTGCTTTCAGATGTGCACCCAACTCGGAATAATCTCCTGATATTCTCGGGGCTGTGTGTGGATCAGAGGCCTCTGACTTTTTCCGGAGTTTCCCCCGAAAGCCCCGAAGTAAAACCTCTGGATATTGTCCGAATGAGCCCATGTGAGAATACAGCAGGAGATTGATGACATTTCGAGCAAATGTAAATGAGGTATGAGAGTTGCTGGAGATAAGGGCCGACGCTGGTGTGTGCTGTAAATAAAAGCATGTGATATCCTGCGTCAGCATGCTCCCCCCTCCCTCCTCTGAAACATCCACCTCTCTGTGTTTTTGTGCCTGACCGGAGAATCTCCTACTGTGTTGTTAATGTGTGAAATGTAAACTCCAAAGAAAGATCGGACCCGATTGTGCAGACATTCTCTGAAGTGTTCCATGTCTGAAAATGCATTGATCTTGTTGGCCCACAGCCTGGGGTGTCAAGCGTTAAATGCCGTTACATGAGAAAATGCTTCCACTTTAAATGGACATATCTCATTTTTGCACGCTCTATAACCCCCCCCCCCCCCCCTCTAACAGAGCCTGGAGTTGTTTCCCTGCTGGTCAGAGCCGGAGGCAGCTGTTCCACACAAGCCGACACCGAGCCCAGTGTGAAACAACAGCAACGGAGGGAGAAAATAAAGGGCCCTTCACACATGCATGACAACCAACACGGAAATGCCTTGTGTAAGCAGTCGGCAGGGTCGAGGCTCCGTCCCCCCCCCTCCTCGTCTTCCCTTAACTGAAAACCAGCTAATGTCAGCAACTGATGTGGTCTCCCACTTCAAGGACCTCAGAGTGAGCTCTGAAACATATGGCAGAAGCACTGAAATGGGAGAAAATGAGATCTGCACAGTCCCCTTGCATCCTCAATTGAATTTCCTCCGCTAAAGAAAAAAATGACAGGAGTCATGAAGAATGATGTGCTGCAGCCGGTTTGACTCGGGAGAAATTTGCTGAAAACCCGAACATGAAAAGTTGAGCCTGTTGAAGTAGCCGGAGTATTGTATTCAAGGCCGGGCCTCCTGTGTCAGGACTGGCCTCTGCTAACCTGTCATTTCAGTTCAGGCTGACGCTCCCCTCCCTCTCCTCTCCACCCCCCTCCCCATCTGCTTCCAAAACCCTTAGATCACACCTGTGAACTATTTCAGCACATCAGAGAGCTCACATATTCCTGTCTTCTGTGGAGGAGAGCTGCTGCTACACACACAAACACACACACACACGCCTCATCTCACACAAAACTCACATTCTATCTCCCTCCAAAGCTTCGGCTTTCTCGACTAAATGCTTCGACAAATCAATAGCGCAAAGAATTCCCCAATACTGGATTTCACTTTCTTTTCTTTCTTTTTTTCAGATAGGAAGCTTTGAATAATGCAAGAAGCCATACTTGTAAAGACAGCTTATACATTTTCATTACCTTTCTCGAAGCGAACCGCCGTCCTATCAAGTCATGAGGTGACTCGTCGAGTCAACAAACAGATCAAACCTCACACTGAGCCGACGTGAGAGACGAGAAATAAACATTCACAATGGCACCTACGAGGAATTGTGGAGTGAAGCCTGTTCTTTCCTGCGAAGCTATTTAGCCATCACTTCCTCTCAGAGCGGCTGTTTATCCATCCTCCCTCCCGGGGCCTTTCCCCCCCTTCACCGCCGTGGACAGTGAGGAGCTAAACACTCTGCTTGTCATAACAGGCAGGAAGAGAGAGACCCTCCTCGGCTCCCCTGACTCTATCACCGGGTGGGTGTGGCCCCTGCCTTGGCCCCTGAAGGGCCCCCCCCCAGGGTTCTTCCTGCAATTCTAATCAAAGTTTAAAAAGCTGCAACCTTGGACTCTGAGCCGTGGGCTGCGAGGAAGATATCAATCAGGCAGCGCCAAACAAGCGAGAGGGGAGGGGGGGAGGGGGGAGGGCGGTGACACACGGGGAGTTCGAGGGCAGTTTCTGAGAAAGTCTTTCTGTGCGTGTGTCAGAGGAGTCACTTCCCCTAAACAAGAACACGGTGCTTTCCTCATACCTGGAAACAACAACGTGATTTAAAGTCGCATTAACTCATAATGACCGTGTGGAAGGATGAAACATTAATCTCCCTGTGATGCTGCAGCGCCTGTCACCAACACCACCACCACCACCAGCACCACCACCATCACCATCAGCAGCTTCTGAGTCACACTCTGTCTATTTTTCCAGGCAGGAATGAATGAATCCTCTCTGGAATAGCACTGGTTGACCTCTGAGGGGCATCTGCAAATGAAGTTGCCTTCCTGCCCATTTCTGCAGCTGCCTGGTCCCCTCTTGGGCCTGCTCTACAAATGGGTGATGGCACATGTGTTTACTGGCTCACATGCATGCACGAGCACACCACAGCACCCATAACTCTAGCCGGGGAGCGAGTGGGCAGGCAGGCAGACAGGCAGGGGTTGACAGTGTCTGAATATTAGCTTTTCCACAGCTGGGGGCTGCTGGACCTGCTCTGTTCATCAGACATCCATCAAGGTGTCAGGTCGGGTTATGAGAACAGGCTCCCAGGGTGATCAGACTGCTGCCCGGCCTGCCAGCAGGTCTGCCTGATGGCCCTCTGCCTGGGCCAAGAAGCACCGAAGGTAAACACCAGAAAGAAGAAGCAAAAGAAAAGGAAGAAAATGACAGAAACTGAAGCAGGCAAAATGACCACAATCACATGTCCAGGAAACCTCTATGTTTTAAGTAATTCTGGTTAAATAATCATGAAAACAAAGTCACGTTCTCCCCAAAAGAACTCAGCTTTCAACTATCAGAGGAAGGAGACAATCATATGGATTTAAGTTATTAGTTAGCCCCGTATAGGCGAGGGAGAGTAATCACTATAATTGCCGGTCTCATTCTAAACGATTGCCCCCCCCCCCCACAACTAAAGCCTATTTTTCCATTGGGGACGATGGTCATTTCCATGGCTGCTCCACAAAACAGGCCCCTCCAACACTGAGGAGGACAGGCAGGGTAATTAATTTCCCCCGCCGCCTCTTTCTCTTCCCTTCTCCTCCTCTCCGCGGTGAAGGGAAAAGCCGGGGAATGTAATTTACACTAATTACCTTTTGCATAGGAGTCTCATTTCAACTTTCTGTTTCATGTGGCGGCGGCGGCACTGTCTCCGGCAGATGCCTCTAAGCCTCGACACCCCAGATGAAAAAAAAAAAAAGACCACTCCAATATTCCTACAGGGACGCATGCAGGCACTTTGTGAGGAGTTCACTGCCGTCTTGATACTGTGGATTCTATAGTACGCCATCAAGCAACCTTATTATCCCCATTAGGAGCCACTTCTGCTGTTGATATTCCTATAATGTCACTTTTAAACTGTTACTTCTCAGTGTTTTCCTTTCTTAGTGGTGGTTTCTGAGCAGAGACAGAAGGGGGGGGGGGTTCCCTTTGACACCAGCAGAGGGACTGTAGAGCAGGAAAAGGAGGCATGAGACATGAGGCTGCTCAGAAAAATAAATATTGGAAAACGTGAAGGGTCAGCGTTTACTTTGTGCTGCATTCCGGTTTGCAGAGCAGGTTTACCCCACAGACTGGTGTGGACGTGGTCAACATGCAAACCCTTTGTGTACTACACAAACTGTTGAGCCCATATGTGCTATTATGCATATGTCAGGAGAGCATCTCCACAGGGTACAGTACTTGTGAATGATACATTACTACTGACTGCAGCTGGATGCGAATACAAAGAACGTAGCATGCAACTGCAGGGTATTTATCACACTAATGCACGTGTGTAATCACACTATTCCACCTACAGCTGATTTAGTTGTGTAGTTGCATTGTATTGACAGACATCGATCACGCACGGATTATAATGGGTCGTCTGCATTGTTGTACATTATGAGGCACCGTGCAGCGACAATCCAAAGGGAACGCATTGTGTGTATGTGTATATATATGTGAGTATGTGTGTGTGTGTTGCTGTTAGAGAATGAAAATCTATACGACAGCAAACAATTTGCAATAGAGGAGGCATCCTCTCTATTGGATTAGTCACAGGCACAATGCTGCAGCGGTGGCGAATATGCCGAAGCCTCTTTTCTATCTCTGTCTTTACCGGAAGAGGAATAATAATAATGACAATAAACACGGGAATCAATGCAAACAACGTAGTGACACATGCAAAGTCAGTGGATTCCGCTGTGAAATAACAAGGAGGTGGAAGAAAGAGGGTGAACGGAGCCGAGACTCCGAGCGATCGCTCTCCGACCTTCTTTCATTCCCTCTCCCTCTTCTTCTCCTCCTTCCCCGGGCTGAGCTGTAATTTCCACCAGGACCAAACATTGTACAGGTGTGTGTGTATGTTAGTGTGCGTGTGTGTGTGTGTGTGTATGTAGATCACTGTGTGTTTTTAAACCCAGCCTCGTCTTTGACCTTATTATCCAGGAGAATTTGCAGTGTTTATCCTCGCTGCTTTAACGCGCACGGCTCCAGACTGGCACCGCGATCCAGACGCACGCAGCTGCGCGGGGAGGAGGGGGGGGGGGGGGGAGCTGACAGCACACATGTGGAGGATTGATACAAAATAACATGTTTCCTGTGTGTTGCGGGGAGGGGGGGGGGGGTTAAAAGGGGAGAAGGTGCAACGCATCAGCCGCAGTTGAGTCGTATCGTACGGGTACAGTATCGCTTCACAGCCTGACGCACGGAGAGGGCAGGAGGAAAAGGGGGTGGGTGGGTGGAGGGGGGGGGGGGGATGCAAACAGCAGGTCTTACCTTCGTATACAGGGGCCATCGGTGCAAGGGTTTCTGTTATACATGGCCAAAGAGAAAGCGAGGTCTCCGCTCAAAACTCAATAAAAATCTGCCATCTTGAAACAGCGCCGTGGTCTCCTGCATCACTGGCCCGGTTCATTAGTGAGGAAACGGCTCATAATTCATATCCACTCGTCCTCGTCCCGACGACAAGCAGCAGAAGAAGAAGAGGAAGAAGAGGAGCAGGCAGACAAATCTAAAAAAAAAGGAAAGATGCGGGTCCTCTCCAGTGTGTGTCTGTGTGTGTCTGTGTGTGTGAGTGTGATCCTGGAGGCTGCGGAGCCACGATGACAGGTTTACTTCAGCTCGTGTGCGACATGTCTGTGGACTGATAGGAGTCGCTGCAAAAGTTGCAGTGGCTCCGGAGCGCAGCGAGTTTAGTGCGAAGTCAACCAGTCGAGCCCCGATGGAGTCGATGGATGGACGAGGAGGAGGAGGCAGAGAAGGAGGGTGCATCATCATCTAGGATACATATAATAATAATAATAATGACAATAATAATGATAGACATAATAATAATAGACATAATAATAATAATTACAATAATAATGATAATAACAATCATCATAGCATCATCATCATCATCATCATCATCATCATCATCATCATAATAACGATCATAACAAAATAAAAAAGTAGCGAATACTACTTCTGCTGCTACTTCTTCTAGTAATACTACTTATACTCATACTAATAATACTGAAATACTACTACTACAACAACAGCTAGTACTAATAATAATACTATCTAAATACTACTATTACAGTTACTGCTACAACTACAACTAATAATACATAAATAATACCACAAAAACCACCACTACTACTAATAACAATACTACAAATGACACTTTAATACTACTACTACTACCATAATATTATCATCATTAACATTTATTTGAAATTATTTCATAATTTAAGTGGGTTTTTTTTGGAAACAACAGTTTGCACAAAGAAAGAAAGAAAGATAAATCACTTCTAAATTTTGTCATATTTTTTCTGGAGGACACACTAACTTAATTGAAGTCCTGAATCTGATGTTAAGCTAATTAATTCATAACAATTGGGTCAATAAGCTCATTTTTACTGTCCATTACTGTCCGTTCCATTATCAAAAATAATCACTAATAAATAAAAATAACTTTCTCCATAATGCTCAGATTTGCTTATATTTCTTATTGTGTCTTCACAAATATGTTTCAAAAGTCCTCAGCCTGATGTTTGAATAATAACTGTGACAGTAACCACAGGGCTACTTTAGAAAACTGCATATGTCAGAGTAGTTAGAGGCAGCAAGATGTAGACAGTCCATGTCTGCACAAGCTAATGATACATTTAATAACGCTTCGTTCTCCTGTGTCATCATTCGGACACGATGCGACCTGAGGCCGAGGAGCAGCAGCCGTGCAAAGTGCATCGGCGTCGGATGATATCCACGTTCCACTGCTTCTGCCTGAGCGCTCCTACTGTAGGCTCCAGTATGACGACATGAGATTTGCACAGAATGAAGTGGACTGGAATCGGATTACACACGAGCTCACACAAATGTGAGTAATCTGTCATTTACCAGCGACCCTAAAATGCATCCACAGCAACATGCGCAGCAGCCTCTAAATTAAACATGCCGGCATGTGGGCGTCCGTTAATACAGCAGGACTCTGGAGCACAGCAGCGTTATTACATACAGCCTACCAAGTATAATCTGAAAACACACTTGCAGCAATGCAGGTAGAGAAAACATTAAAAAAAAAGTAATAAAAAAAAGCATTGATGTTAAAAAAATGATTTTATCCCCAAAGTAAACAAAAACAATGATTAATGCTTCATCTTGTGCAGATTGTGTTCTTTGAGCCGTGCAGCTTTGCAGAGTTATGCAATTCCTCGTTGAGTTTAATGTCACAGGACCCGCAGCCTGCATCATATAGGCTGCAGCCCACATCTGTATGGTGGTGATGTGATGATGTAACTGCAGGAGAGGCTCTGAACTATAGGCCCCACAGAGCTGCACAGTGAGCAGACGCACATTTGTGTTGCATTAACACACCAAGTGGACTCGTCGCATATTCTCACATCAGCGGGGCATTGTTAATTCATGCTACTTCCTTAAAAAACATCGGAATGTTCCTGATGGGATTTGCTGTATACTCAACACTTCTATGCTATATATGACATAATAACATGGGGAGCCTACTCAATATTGAGATTATCCAGAGTATACATATAAGATACACCACAGGTTTTTGGTCCTTGGTTATTAATAATGTACCGTAATGTGGTTCAGTGGTTTTTATATGATACTCTAACAGGGATATCACAGTTTGTCTGTGGGAATATTGTAAGGGAACTATTATGTAAGGAAAAAGTTGAATAACCTCCTTCTAAATTCCTGCATTTATTAGATAGTCAATACTTACTATTTTAAACAATAGATTTTCAGTCGTTGCATTGAGGGTGAAGGCCAGGTTGATGTATTGAGGTCCCGCCAATACACATGCTCTTCTTATAGAGTCAGTCTCGGCTGTCAATCATGACATTTCCCCCATTTTTATGGCATCTACCAACTAATATAAAACACATTTACTGTATAAATAAAAATTTGAACATACATCAATGTGATAAAAATGACAGGAACCCAAATTGTTCACATCGAGGAGGTGAGGATTGACCAATACACCAGCCAGCCACTAGGGGGTTATCAAGATGAATTGGCCTTACTTTTGGGAAGGTGCCATGTTGTTCATCATTATTGTATTATTCTGAACAGAACAGCATGTTGTGTATAGGGCTATAGTGGGGATTACACAATGAATAACCCATGTGTGTAACCCCCCCCCCCCCCCCCCCCCCAAGTCAAACAGCAAGCTTGAAGATGGTGAAACACATAAATGAATTAAATCATTTACTTGTTTCCTGCAAATTTGATCAGAAATGTCGGATTAATTGTGTATGACCAAATAGATGTAGTGCTTGTTGTGCTTCCCCCAGGCCTTTCTGTGCAATTATGAAAATGATCAAATGGAGCAGTGAGGTCATCCGTCCCCTCGTCTTCAATTTTTCCAAACAATCCCGTTATTCCAATCAGAGTGTTTTCATTCATAAAACAATATTTCTATGTAATATATTCCTAGAAGTGGCGACGCAGCTTTACCCAGTTTGATCCATTTACTTAAACCACATATTTGTAGATTAAAGGCATGAACACAGGTTAATTACAGGTTTTCACTGCAGAGCTGCACTGACTCTGAGCCATGAAAGAGAACTCTCTCACTCTCAGAACCTGACACAGCTCTGCAAAAGGCATTTTCCCAACAGTTTGGGAAATAAATTAAAGGTTCAAATTCACCTCTCACTTCCCACCAAGTGTTTTATGTGAAACTGGGGACTTCTACAAATATGAGTCTGACTTTTGGCGAAGCTTTGCCAAACGGACAACCTGTTTCCCATGTTCCAGTCACTGCAAGAAATGATGTGCAAATATACAAGTGACCCCGACAAATACCACTTACACCAACTGGGTTCGCTGAGCATTGATGCAACTACAGAGTTTAAATTGTCTTTACATTTCCATGTTGATTGTTATTATTTAATATAGTTCAAAGACCTTGTTTGATCCTTGGAGACTTTTAAACTCCATCTTTAATTTTGGGTTTTACAAAATACATTTACTTTAAGTACATTGTTCATGTATCTCTACTTTACTTATCTCCACTTTATTTTCACAAATCATTGTTACATGTCCACCTGAGTTTTTATATATGAAAGTGATGGATAACAAGAGGGGAATTGATTCACTCATCCAATCAGAGTGGGAAAATTATGTCAGATCCCGCCTCCTTCAACAACAGCAAATCTCGAGACTACAGGCTACACTCAGCATGTACTTATAGTCCTAATACTTTACGTGTATTCAAAAGCAAGTACTTACGTTCATTCAAATAGAACATTTTATTTGGTACATATAATTTTACTTTCGTATATTTGTGTCTATTTATTTATACCTTAGCTTAAATGAGATATTTGAGTGCCTCCTCCACCACTAAACGCTGCATCAACAACAGCCTCCTGTAAAGATTTGTTTTCAGTCACTGTTATACGAGGCCATATTTCTTGGCGAGTAAATACTATAAACTGTTATTAAGCACCAAAGAAAACATTCAGCAGATAGAACTAAAACCTGTTTAATTATAGAGACTTACAGTGTGTATTTACTCTCCAGTGAGTTCTACTGAGTATTAATGCAGCTGTTTGTGTCGACACAGGATGGAACACAGTCTGCAGAGGTAGAGGACACACACACACAGACACACAGACACACACACACACACACTTTACCACATGGCCTGAGTTAAACTGAAGTGAAGTTCAAACACAATATGAAAATAAATTAAAAGCATAAAACATTCATAGCGCCAAATGAGAACGAAATTAAATGAGGTACACAATATGTAATATATGTCAGCTCTATTATTGTACAGCCATTGCTTATACTTGCATTTCATTAGCGTGGACACAGCCACTCTTTCATTATCTTCTATTGCCTTGTTCAGTTTGTAGTCATATTCAAAACTAAGTCACTGAACCGTCCAGGGTGTAGCCTGCCTCTCGCCCAATGTCAGCTGGGATTGGCTCTAGCCACCCCAACCACCCTGCTTCAACACATAAGCAGTATAGATGTTGGTTGGTTGGTGGGTTGGTTAGTTGGTTGGTTGGTTGGTTGGTTAGTTGGATGGTTGGTTGAATGGTTGAGGGGATGTTCAGATGGATGGACGGTCAAGGAGTTTCTTCTTCTTACCCTCTGCCTGTCCTGTATCAGTGGAAAACATGCTTGGTTCTGAGGGAGTATAACGTCTGTATAGCACCAAAATAGATTGTGTGTGTGTGTGTGTGTGTGTGTGTGTGTGTGTGTGTGTGTGTGTGTGTGTGTGTGTGTGTGTGTGTGTGTGTGTGTGTGTGTGTTGCTGTTTCCCTCCACTGTTTAGTCCCACTGGTCTAATTATTACTTCACACGTATCAGAATCAGGGTCCTTTTCGTGGTTCACTGACATGGAGATGACATCATTGACTTTAAAATGGATATTTCCATGGGAAAGTCTTTTTTACCCAGAACCCAACATGCCTGGACGAGAGCTCATTCAGTTAATAAAATGATACGCATGATTTGGACAAGATGAAGTAAATGCAGAAGTGACAGAAATGAGCGAGATGTGAGTCTTATAATTCACTCACAAAATGGAAAATATCTACATAAGAGAAAGTTCTATAAATACCAGACAAACACTAATGAGGAATATATAAAACAATGACATTGTTCTATTGTTTTCCAGTTTTGTGTTAAATCAGTGTTGTGGTTCTTGTATATGCACGAGTGTTGTGTTTCCCGACTGTGACAACTGCTGGTTTAACAGGCATCTCGGCAGTAAATTTGCCTGAATGATTTTGGCATTGACCAGATTTGTGATTGAGTTACGGCATTTCTTCAACAACAAACAAGCCGCATAAATCACAACCCGTGGCTGTAAACGATTATCCCATATGCTTCACTCGCACCAAGGGCACGAGGTTCTGTTTTTCCATCACAGAGCAATTTGCCATGCCTTGTAAAAATCTAGAGCTCCCCGAACAGCTCCTCTTTCCTTTTTGTTTCAGCATTATATGTTTCTCAAAATGTTCTTTATATGTGATGCAAGGTCCTGTCTCTCTGTGTGCCTTTGTATTCTTAGAGCTGCTTGTTCTTGTTCTTGCTGCTCAGCCTGTGACGGGCTGTGGATGTTCCTGAGAGGTTTCTCACTGACATGGTGTTTCAGAGGAAGGGACGGCCGTGGTCTCCTGGGTCACTGTGGAGGGGACGGGCGAGAGCTCCACCGGGCTTCGGAGAAAAGCTGCGGGAACAAATAATTGAAAGGCTGCCTTGGAAACCGACCAACTAATCTGCATCAGGACAAATCAGCCTCTTCACGGCCTCGAAAGAAAGATGCAGCTACTGTCTTCGTTTCAATGGAAGCGGGTCAGTTGTTAGACATGGAACGAGGAATAATCTTCAAATACAAAAGCTGAGTCATCGCACAATCATTACAGTCAGTTGTGTTAAAATGTCGTCACGTCCAGTATTAACAGCTCTTTCAGTTTTTCTTTTTCTGTCACAGGAACACTTTGCTTTACAACCTGCTCCTTTCTTGTTTCACTCGTCTCGATCTGTCAGTTATTCGTGTCACACACAAGCGAGTAAAACAACTTTTCCACTGCTCCCTCCATCTTTATGTTCCAGGAGACATGTTCCACTGTGTGTGACTGAGTGTTTCTTCCATCGTGGAGGCTGTGATTGATTTCCAAAATGCACTCAGTGTCGAGGCCAGTGACTTGCTGCTTTGCTTTGTGGCATTTTCTGCATGGGAGCAGGGGCGTTTCAAAGGGATTCCTGGGGCCCTGGGCAAAAGGCTGGCAAAGGGGACCTGGGGGGCCTTACATCAACTCCTTAAAGCATGAGAGCAATTCATGGTTCATACCAAACCATATAGGTTCATTGGTTGTGTTCTCAAGAAGCCTAGGGGACTCGTTAGCGGCTTTCCGATCATGGTGTCGTTGCAATTTCCTGTTCGTACCCGATCATAGACCTGAAGGGGGTTTCTCACAACAACAAAAAAATGTCATAGCTGTGGACTCACGTAATCAGCAATTCTTGGGTCCCCAGGAAATTCTCAGCTTGGGGCCCAAGGTTGTTGCGAGCTTTGCCTCCCCAGTTGTGTTCACCCACCAGTCTCAGCTGGTTTTGCCGATCCAGCTGAGACCAGTCAAAGGTGGTTGCTGCTCTTTTGTTGGTCTGAGCTGTTTTTCCAAAGCTTGGTTCAGACAACAGGAGTTTTTAAAACCAAGCCGATTTGGAAATGCGGTTGCATCACGGACAACAGGAGAATCTTCTGGGATATTCTTCTATTTAATCTTGCACACGCCCACACCACAAGATTAGAATATATTGACGCCTCAAACACCTCAGGATATTATTCAGATTATTGCTCCTGAGGCAGCGACACACCACCTCACGTCTCTTGTGACTTCAAGGGGAAGCAGATGTAAACAAAACAGAGAGAGCGTAGAGCGACACCGCGCCGTTAATAAACAAGAGGAAAAGGCTTTACGAGTCTGGATGAGGATATGGTGTGAGAGATGCAGTCAACACGGGTTATTATAGTTCTAATATCAGCAGCACGTCAGCTGATGTTAGTCTCAGAATGCTTCTGTGGACAGGTCGGGTCGATTCTGGGGGAGGAGACCATATCTGGGTTAAATCAGCCCAAAGGCTCTGCAGTCAGGGACACTGATGACCCGATTCTAAGTTGAGATCACGGATTTTGGTTGAGTAGACGACATTTATCCAGTTCTAGCCCTTACATAAACAAGGATGTTTAAAGTAAGACCAATATACTGCATCTTAATCTGTAAATCAGCTTGATCACAGTGAAGATCCAATTTTTTTTTCAGTGATTTGATGTGTCACCAGCGACTCAGCAGATCATCAAAGGCATTTCATTTTGTTTTCACAACCCAGTACAAAATAATCCGGTAAACAAAAATTGTGCGACATTAAAACTTCCTGCACACACAGATAAGTAGTTAAAGACCACGTGACACAACACGACCAATGACGTGGACTTCAGTAGAAATTCCACAGAATCATACATCATAGTGAAACTCAACAAAGTTACTCTCTGTCTGATCAACAGGACTTATAACAGAAACCAAAGCATAAACATCACCTAGTCCATCGTGGGGCTTGAGGGTTGATCGTTCAAATTAAAGGGACATTTCACTTCACGCAGTAAAAAGGTCAGTTTCCTCGTCACTGGGGAGTAAGAATTGTGTTGTGTCGTATGTGGCTCTGGAGGGAACTGTACAAGAATAACCTTGATGATGCCATTAGGGTCACTGGTGACACTGAGTCAGAGTCGTAGCGGAGTTCCAGTTGAGCTGGAGACTTTAAATATTTCACAGCGATCCTGCGGTATTTGAAATGATGAGGGCATTTATCAGGCAGGGAAGGTCTAATGAAAGATGCTATTGAGCTGCATCGTGGGAATTGTTCATTCATCTTTCCTTCATGTGATGGACTAGAAGTCAGGATATGTCGGCCTCTGCCTCCTTGTTGTAATTTATCTCTTGCATTCCCACCACTTTATGGAAAAACAAGAATAAATCTTTGGAGTGCTTGAATCAGTGATGCATTTTCTGACCATGAATTTAAATGTCCAAAAACACTATGGCTTATAGTACAACTCGTTTTTTGTAATTCTTTCAGGACAGGACCCGAAGAACCGGCAACAAGCTCTGGGTCCATCCCATCACCTGTCTTGTCAAACACACAAGCCAGCACAAACTACACACATCACACACAAACTACACCATCTGCCTCATGAGTTTCTGTTCCACTGCACAAAACATATTTACTGTACACACTTGTGTGTTTGTTTATCTGTTTGTAGTATCTATTGAACAAGGCTCTGGCTTTAACCCCTGAAAGTGAATTCAAACCTGCGAGCCAGCTGGGATCTTTCAAACGTCACACAAAGCCCTCGGGGGGGAAAGTCTTTAACCGCGTTTCAACAAACATTAACCAGAATTAGCGTTTTCCATTCGGCCTCGGCGCGATTGATCAGACAACTGAAAAAAAGAGAAGAGAAGCAGCACAGCCCCTCCTGTGCTCTTCCCTTTTGTTTGGAGAAGTGTTTAATGCTACAACAAACCTGATTTGCAAGCGCCCCCCCCCCCCCCCCCCCCTTGTGTATGATCAAGAGACACCTGCTTTCAGATCCCCTGTTGTTGGATGAACATTGACCACCATGATGCAGCACTTTTTCAGCTGTAAAGTGCTTTTCATTTAATTTAAAAGTATTTTCCTTACGTATATATTTCCCTTTTGTGCTGTTATGTTGATGAGTGTATACACATGGGTTTGTTTGCACTTGCAGGCACACAGAGAAACAGAGAAACAGAAACTGTGGCCAGAACGTGTAAATTCATGTCTGCTGGCGGAGCTTCTGTGGAAGTGAGGTAATCAACTAAAGAGGAAGATTTATATGCTACAGAACATGTGAGCGTACATGCTTCTGAAAAACACTATGAAAGCAGCTGTGCCGCCAAGATTGAAAGTGACAGGGTTCAGGGAAGTCACAGAAGTCCAGAGACAAACAGAATCAACGCACACACTTTCAACTTGAAAACAAACTAAAGGTTGTGTGCTTGAAACACAGCCTGTCCGTGGTTTCTCGAGTGCTGTGGGTCCATGCACCGGCCGTTTCTTTCCAGTCTTACTTACTGAATAGCACATGCTGTTCATGCCCTGGGAAATCAAAGAGCCTCCCTTCGTTTCCACTGAAAGAATGTTTCTCCTCTTCCATTTCCTTGAGATGAATGCTCTCACGGTCTTCATGCCAAAGCCATCAAAGAGCGTTAATGATCGTTATCTCAAAATGCTCAGCTAATCCAGTTTAGTATATACACACACACACACACACACACACACATACACAAAAACATACACACGCACACACACACACACACACACACAAACACACACACATTGAGGTTGGGGCATTTTTTTTAGCAGCAAGGAGAAAACATGTCCTCCACCCCCGGGGGTGCTTAGGTTCAGCAGTCCAGAGTGTGGCAGACAGACTGGGTTTCACACTCCTCTGCTTGGCAGGGTTGAACCTCTGGTGAACCCGGTCTGTGGCGAAGGCAGAGCAATGACTGACTGACTGATTGACCGACCCCCCCCCCCCCCCCCCTCCTGCAGCCCGGCACAGTGGTGAGGACGGTGCCTGCAGCAGGGACGTGTCTCCATTCAAGATCACGGGGTAGAGTGACACCTGCTGGAATCTGCATAAACGTTAACGTACGGCTTTGGTGCAACATAAAATATCTGGAGTTAATTGCAACTGAAGTTTAACAACGTGTGTTGAGTGCTTTGCTGCAACTGGCTCTGTTTATAGAAGCCAACTGACCACGGGACCCCAGATAACCTTAAACACAACAGGCTGCACATCCTGTTTTACCGGGAAAGGCAGCATTTGTTGCTCTGAAAATAGAAGAGGGAGCTGAAGCCTCCACAGCTCACGGCGGTGCACGGTTTGGTCGGCGTGGCACATGTGTCTTCCCACAGCGAGGCCTTGTAATAAGGAAGCTGATAGCATGATGAATGTTGTCTGAAATACAATGCCCCGTGGCACTGTGACTATACCACTGTAATCTCTCCTCTCCTCTCCTCTTCCCTCCTCCTAATGCTCTAATGGTGGTTAATCACTTGAGCTCTCCAGTAACTACAGCAGGGTCCGCTCAGAGTTCCACGGCTGCCAGTGGAACTGATGACATATTCTCAGATGATCTCACGACGAGCGAGCTTCAAACTGTTTTGCTGATCCGAGCGGCTCCTCTCTCGCTCATGGACAGAGTGACTCATGGGTCAGAAAGACAAAGATGATGCTGATCGGTTTTAGAGATTCAACACGGTCTTGATGTGTCCGTCAGAAACACCATGACAAAGTGCCTCCAACTATGATTAAGATATAAGGTTACAAAACATGACTTCACAGGAGCCACTTGCGAGAGGTCTATTCCTGTTTCCCAGATAGGATGCTTCCCCTGCTGGGAACAAGCAGCTGGAAGCCTCCGAGTCCTCCGAGTCCTCGTGGTGATAAAACACTCAATGTCCTGTCCAGATTGTTCAGGAATGTCCGAGAGGAGTCCAGCGATCCATATGTTCTTTTCCACATGGCGCAGCTTTCTGGACTCTTCAGATCACATCCACACCGATGTGTTTCACTAGAACTGGCCGTACACGCTGCCTGCGGGGAATTAAGTCTATAAATCACTGCTGAGTCAGTCGTTCAAATCAGCGACTGGACCAGGCAGAGATATTCAGCTGCAAATCTGAATCGACTGATCGCTGACGTGAGAAGTTGCACAATGTTGTTGTTCACCAGTGAATTATCGATTTGTGCAGAGCTTTGTTAGAATATTTATTTGTGTCTGCGTCTCTCTATCCAGAGGATTCTGTTGTGCATCTTCACAGAAACCAGTTCAGGGCCTGTTTGGAATGGGCTCCTTGCTGTGGCCTGTGGTGATGCTGGTGGCAGCTTCCTTTCTGAAAGTGTAAAAGTGACCTGTAGGGATTGAGCCACGTCAAGGAAAGGCCGGCTGCTGGACTCGGTTAACAGAAACTGCAGCTGTTCACCTGATCATTCAAAGATTACTGAATCCCGGCCTCGCAGAACCCTGACCTGAAGAATCAGTTTGCATTGCTATGGCTGTGATCATTCCCATTGTTGTGAACACGAGAAAGTCAATTATGTGGATGAGTCTGAGCCACTGCTGCTGTAGAGCTCCAGTCAGCTGTTCTTTAAGTTGATCAGTATTGAATTTATCACGTGTCTAAATCGCACGTGGTCTGACACTGCTCTTCCGTGGACCCTGAACAATACACTCAGCTGATGTGAGGCCGATAAGATGAAGGATTCGCTTGATACACGAGTCACAAATAGACAGAGGTTTCTCGAGTCATTGGATATATTTGCTCAGCAACATGTGATTCAGCACAGACCACAGCTGAAGCTCGAGCGGGACAATATGATACAGAATCATCTTTCATATTTGAACCATCATTTCCTCATTCACTTCTATGTCCAAGAGATAAATAGAAGCAAAATGGTTTTTTTTGGGGGGGAAATCATTTATTTATCATAGTATATAAAGTCTATAAAAATATATATATGTTTGAAAATTTCCCCAAATACCTTGTTTTTGGTGGATTTGATATTCCTTATATACAGGTTCCGTTATACTGGCAACAAAACCACTTGGAGTGAGATTAAATTCATGGTCGAATAATAAAAACATCAAGTGGATTGGCCCGCGGCGCCCGTGGCAAACAACCTTCACTGTACTTTGTGCATTTGCACCGAAAGTGTTGAAGATAAATCAATAATTCAGAGCAGTAATTGCAGGAGACAGGTCTGCAAACATTCTGCTTTCTGTTTTACAGCTACAGACCGGCTGCGTACAATCAGCCGGCTGGAAAATCAAAGAATCTCTTCAGAAGAAAAGGGGAACCCTGAGTATTTCCTTTAATTATTCCTTTTATTTTGCATAGACGTGTTGTTTCCCGGCACAGCTAGGAGGAGATAAGAAACAATCTAATAGAGAGGCTTATATTGTCTTGTGCATTTTAATTTCCTATCATTGCAGCAGCTCTTTTTGAAATCTTGCCGTAAGACACTTTTGAACAGATAATCATGTGAAGCTTTTAGAGGAAAGAATCAAGTCTGTCCTCCTCATGTTTGTATCAATGTCTCCACACCTGCATGTATGTGTCCTTCCATCTGTGCATTGCAGTCATTGAGCTAAAGAGGAGGAGCTGCCAGACTTTACAGCCTCCGTCATAATCAGGATTTCTGTTTGCTCACTGGGGCCGGGACTCAGCGGCTTCTGTTTAAGTGTCATAAGACGGTGCATCATAAAGTGAACCACTGCTTCCACACACACACACACACACACACACACACACACACACACACACACACACACACAACACACGTGTGGATCCCCGTGATAGTGGACATATGTGCTGACTTGGCAGCTCCATTGCCCTTTCACTTTATACGTGCAGTGTGCTGTCACTGGCTGACCTGGCATCTGCTCAGTGTTTAATTGGGGCTCAGAGGACGACTCTTATGTATCACGCGATCAAATCTCTGCACGTGTTTCCTGCACAGTTTGCAATTTTCCCTTGATGAGTAATGGTCACTAAATGCCAGTGTTATATTGATAAATTGGGTTCCTATTCAAGGCCACAAGTGTAACTCAAGAGGTTTCGGGAGTTTCATTTGAAAGCATCGGTCAAAAACCAGGAAAATAATTACTTGAAGGAATTGCAGACAAAGCCCAAACATTTATCTTGCACCAATCAAACAAGAGGACACGGAAATGCATGTTTTATCATGTGTGCATGAAAGAGAAAAGATGGTGAGGAGTGTTATAAATCTAAATCCAGGGAGTGTGGAGCATCTGGGAGCAGAGTTTCCCTTTCTCTCCCCACTATGCTAAGTGGAGTGTGCCTGTATACTGGGAAGAATGGGCCCAGGTGTAAAATGGTGAGCACACACCTACTGGGCATCTGTAACACAAAACACTGGGGTGTTGTGGAATAGTCCATTTTGATTAGGAGGGTTCCAAGCTTAATGAAATGACCTGAGAAATTCAGCAGCCGCCATATGAAGAGCTGTTTGGATTCTCTGAATGAAAAGGAAAGGAGCTTCAGTGCTTCCTGACTTCTCCCCTTTACAACAGGAAACACTGGATAATCCTTTATGAAGGGAAAGGAAACATCGTGGTTGCACCCGGGCAAACTCACGTTGATATTTACAGAATGTTATGTTCTCCTGACACAATCCTGAACTGATGAAAATCTTCACCTGATCATCTGAGCTCCTGATTTCTTCTCTGTCACATCTGTCCCCTCAGGAATCACGTGGAACAACAAGTGTATTGAACTTATAATTCATAATATCCTCATTAGAAATAAACACATATATAAAAGTAATTTCAACCCATTTCAATTGTGGTCAGGGTTATATGAGGTTTTCTCTTGGTAAATTTCTCATGTTTTTATTATTTTAAACGTTTCTGCTGCTGTTACTTCCTGTGAGTAACTGATGGTTAAATATTCCCTCTGTATAAACTAAAAACACGTTTTATCATGACATGTTGTCATTCTGCTTTGGACTGTAGACGCACAGCCACCAGCACAGAGAGTGAGTGAAGTCAGATTCATTCATTCTTCTTCTTCTTCTTCTCCTTTCCTGACTCCTAACGGCCTCTCCTTCACATCTGTCCTCCGCCTCAAGAAATCAGGAGAGAAGGTTATTTTGGTTTTTTCCTCGACAGACACTTCTTAAATGTTAGAATGAACGTGTATAAAGAACAAGTGGATCTGACAGAGAACAGCCTATTATCAGCTCCCTCTATTCCCGTCTCTCTCCATTCCTCTTTCTAAATATTTCTCTTTTCTAACAACATCGACATCCATCAAAAGATGAGGCACTCAGAGCCTCCATAGCAACAGGAAGACGTTCTGCCCCCCCTCAGAGATTGTCTGTTAATCTCTCGCCCCGGTCTCTCTCTCTTGCCTTTACGACGGCGCTGACGTCAAAGGCCGGGGCCGCTGTTATTGTTTCTTGAGGACTGAAGTGCCTCAGATGTGGGATTCACACCAGCGCAGCGCTTCCTGTCGAAAGTCGAGAACAGCTGCCCTCGTGCCTTTCAGCCTGGCAGCGGCCGTTGCATTAACCTACAGCTCTGTTGTGAGAGAAGAGGGCCGGCTGCGTGACAAGAAACCCGGGCCACCCAGGGGGGGCGGAGGGGGGGGGGGGGGCCTGGCTGTAAATACTGCTGTTGTTGTTGAGGTGGATGATGTGTGCTCTGCGGGGAAGGGATGCACAGTGCTATGTACTTGTGTGTGTGTGTGTGTGTGTGTGCTTGTGGACAAAGGCATCAGAGATGGCACAGGTAGGGGGGATCCATGTGAGCCACAGCAGGAGGAAAGGCTATGGATTAAGGGTCACATGTACCTTTTGTGTTGCTATAGGAAGGCAGAGGTGCAGTGTGTTGCTCGTCTTTCCATTTCCTGACCAGGCCCGTGACACACTCGCCTCCTCGGTGCATAACGCCTGACACACACACACACACGACTCAATAAATCACCAGTGTTACATTTTCTCCTCTCGTTTCTCCTGTTCTCCTTCTCCAGCGTCCGCTCCTCCCTCTCCACTGTGCTCTGTCATCTGTCTTCTTTCTTTTGGAGGAAAAACATTCCCCCTCTTTCTCCTGCCTCAGTGGTTCATTTTTGTCTCGTGTTGTTTGTGGAGGCTCAATGGAGCGTCACTCACTGGCCCCTCGACAGATTCCAGACTCCACACTGCAGCTGGGGCTATAGAATAGAAACGTCGGAGCCGGGCGCAGCGTTGCTCCAAATCACTTGCTCTGCTTTCAGCGGTTAAATAATGGTCTTAGGGAAGAGTTAATAGCAATAGTGGGAGGCCGGGTGATGAACACACTGGTTTTCTCTCGGTGCACAGCTCAGGTTGGCCTCGGTCCCTGGGTTAACAGGGACCGGGGAGTGATATGTTGTCTTAATGGAAATGAAGGCTGCTTGAGGAGGACATTACCGCGATTCCTCCATGTGTGATGTTTTTTTTAGGGAGTGATTGCCGTCATTATGTTTTTTTCTCCCATGGCTTTCTGCTGTTGCATGTTTGGAAGGGGGGGGGGGGGGGGGCGGGGGGGGAGTTAGAGCAGTGAATAGGTTACAGTCAGCCTTTTGTATTTAACGGCGTCGCCTGACACACAAGAAGACAAAAAGGGAGCGTGTTGATCAATGCACACACACACACACACACACACACACACACGTTTCCCTTCCTCCTTCCAATTCTTCCCCTTTTTTTTTGCTTTCTCCGCCGTGTGCTGTTCATTGTCACTGTGCAGAGACGGAAAGAGACAAAGTCCGGAAACGTTCGCTTTCATTTATTTGTTTCCCTGCACTTCCGGGGGCCGGTGTTGCGCTAAGAGATTGTTTCATTAGGAGAATATTCATGGCTGGGGAGCGCCGGCTCAGTTATTGATGCAGCTCATTGGCTTTTTGTGAGGCACAATGGGTTCTCTTGATTGATTGTGCCAGACGACCGATGATGTGACACAGAGGAATGCCAGACATGTACAACTATGATGTTACACACACACACACACACACACACACACATATATACTGTATAAGAACACGTCTCCGTAATGAAGACAGCTCTGCGACAGTAATGAACAACATCTCGATCTCTATGCCGAGCAGATTGGCCTCTTCTTAGGTAAAGCAATTAGTGTTCATGCTCGGCTGGCAATTGAATAATAGCTGAGATTCCCACTCGATCCCCGGTGGGGGTTTTTTGACGATAAAGGGGTTTGGGAGCAGTGGCGGCTTTTTTCCAGGGTGAGCAGATTTTTTTTTTGGGAACTCCACGCTCCCCGGCTGGATGTGCCAAGCTCCTCTAATCTGATCTGGTTTCCCAGAAGTTTACCAGCACTGAAGTCATGTTCAATTCACGAGGTGCTGAGATCAACGCTCTGTTTGGTCTCTGTTGTTCTTTTTTTTTATCGGGGGGGGGGGGGGGGGGGGGACATTGCCTCCTGCAACTCACCAGATTTGGTGAAAGGCGAACCGGATTCTTTTGGCTTGTGACTCCGCGCAGTGCCATAGCTTATTAATCAGAGGAGTGTTCTGCTCTCTGTGATAAGCCTGTGTTTGTGTGTTTGTGTTGTGTGTGTGTGTGTTTGTGTGGTGCGACAGTGTGACCACTAGCCAGGATGAGGGAATCGTGGGCTGAGCTAATACAGACCAACAACAAACAACACACGTTTGTTCGCTTGTGACAAGGAGCTTCGTTTCAAAGTGAGCACCTTGTGGCATCCTGCAGCCCGGTGTGGGGGGGGGGGGGGGGGGGGGATCTGTCTGTCTCCCATAACCCCCCCCCCCCCCCTGCATCTCTCTATCTCTAACCATGTATTCATCCCCGTGTCTCAGTAGGCTGGTGTAGGGGTCTCAGGCTGATCTGGTGCTTGGCATCCTCATGTCCATGTGACTGCCTCTGCACACTTCCTTCTCTCTTTGTTGTGCGTGTGTGTGTTTGTGTGTGTGTGTGTGTGTGTTTGCTTGTGCCCCATGAATGTTCATCATCTGGGGAGCTTACCCAGCTGTGCACAAAATCAATGGTCATGTATCGATGCCTTTTTTTATGAGGCACTTAACAATAAAAAAGCAATAAGCTATGACATGGATAATCCGGTGGGGCATCGCAGACATTTCAAAGCAATTATAACAGCTCTGCTCCGCTCTCTGTGATTTACACACACGTGCCCGATGTCTTAGTGAGCTTCTTTGATACTGAACAGCGTTTCCGAGGAAGTGAGCGGAGGATTTAACAGAACTGTTCGTCTTCCTCCACCTGCACCACCTTCTCTCCCCCTTTTTCAGGGTTTTGATATTAGCAATATTCTGACATTAAGCTGAAGTGATATCGTTAATAAAAGGGAGAGACTCTGCTTCTCCCCGGAGCCTGAAGTGAGTTTCACCCGGGGTGCAGAGGTGTTGTGACAAAAAATGTCACATATCACTCTGCACAGCCCATCACAGCAGATACACTAACTTCACCGCTAATACATATACAAACCAAGTGATTGTGTGTGGGTTGATGATGTTGTTTGTGGATTTGCCTACAGCTCTTGCCTACCCACCCATCCTAATGCCGGATTATTCATGAAGTGCAACTGCAGAGAATTACTGTGAACTGAATGTAATTATACAGCGCCGGAAAAATGGCCTCGTGTGGGTGAGATGCAAAACAACAAAACTCTGTTTGATTAAAAGATGTTTTGATTATGTTTCCCGGGTCATGCAGCATGTTGTCGCTCTATTCTTTATTTTATTAATATTGCTTTTAATACTCTGCTTGTGCATCTTTCTTATACGCACATTTTCTTATATTTAATATTTAATAATGGTAAAAATGGTAGGATCTTTTTGTGGGATCAGTATCTTTGCCCGGGGACACTTCGGCCTGCAGAATGGGGACAGTGTTGTTTTGTGGTCACTTCTCACACGAACAGATTATGTCCCTCTTCTGCTGAATCTGGCTCATTTTGAACTTTGACAGGTTTATGTCTGTGTGGTTTCTGACCGGGCGCATGTGGAGGTGTGACGTCTGTGGAGGAGCCACCGTCACACAGCCCCCCCCCCCCCCTCCTGACACAGCATGCAATCATATACCTCCTCATCTCCTCCTCCCCTCCCTCCCCTCCCCCCCCTCCTCCACTAACCACGTGTCCCCTGTCTCCTCTCAAACCTCGTCCTCCTTGTCTTCACGTGGTCTTGTCCTTTTCGACACATAATACATGCTCTCTGATCTTTTTCTTTATCACTTCACTTCCCCTCCCTTTAGCCTCTTCACTGATGTAGTCATAAAAGATTTTGAAAGGTTGCAGTCACTTATTGAATCTGTCGTGGAGTCATAAGTCGACATATTAAACTGTGTAGCTCGAGCTGCGAGGCTGTATCACAGGTTGAGTCTCTCCTCAGTGCACAGAGATCTGCTCCAGCCTTGAACCACACGGGGCTGAAGGAGTCTGAGTCAGAGCTGAAACTATTCTCGGTTAATCATTTCACACCTCATTCATGAGCGGTGTCGTGTGGCTCGGTTTCCTGTTGTGTGCGACCGACCGACAAACAAAACGTCAAAAATAACAATGTGTATATTGAGCTTCTCGTCAGTTTGTTTAAAATAAATAAAACAGCTTGATGAGAATCTGTTAATCGGCAAAGTACAGTTTCATTACGGTGACGACAGCATGTGACCAGGAGGGATGGACATAGAACCGTCTGAACTCTATTAACCTTGGTTTATACGGGGCTTACACCCCAGCTCAGCACCACCCGCCCCACACACCCCACCAGCACCAATTTAAGTGTATTGTGCTAAAGGAGGAGATGTAGCTCTCAGAGGCTTCTCCCTCATCCCTCCCTTAGTCCTTCCACTCCCCCCCCCCGCCTGCTTTGTGGTAGTGGAGGAGATGCATCTCCCAGAGAGGTTTGTTGCTCATATCTCACTCGCTCTCTCTCTCCAGTAAGAAAGGAGTGTCTCTCTCTCTCTCTCTCTCTCTCTCTCTCTCTCTCTCTCTCTCTCTGCGTTCCACCCAATATTCCTCAGTCTCTCCAGCCCCCCACCCCTGTAGCCTTGTTTTGAGGGAGAGAGAGAGAGAGAGTACGAGAGAGAGTAAGAGAGAGAGAGACACTGGCTCCCAGAGGCAGACTGCTCATCCCTCAATAACTCCAGCTGGCTCCCTGCGGTGCTGAGCCCTGTCCTCTACCACTCAATTACTCCCCTCCATAAAGACGTACAGATGGGCTGGGGTGCATATGTGCATGCACACATACACACACACACACACACACACACACACATGCCCTGATAAACCAGGGAAGCTCCCTCACAGGTATCTCGGTGCCCTTCCTCCTCTCACAGCTCACGGATCGGGAGGAAGGCAAACAATGTTTTGCCTTATTTAAAGAATTTAAAAGTAAAATATTCATCTTTTCTCCATTTCTCCATATTGTTTTCTCTTCTCTCCCCCCCCCACCCCCTCTCTCTCTCTTACAGTGGCTTTCTCCCATCCACAGGCGGTTAATGAGAACGCAGCACACTTGGCTCACCTGCCTCTCCTGCCTCTGTTCAGCAGAAAACAGCTCCCACCCACTACATCAAAATCACCAATAAAGGCTTTCAAATACACACTCACCCCACTTACATGCAACACACACACACACACACACACACACACACACACACACACACACACACACACACACACACACACATTCTTTTCACCAATTCAAGGTTTTAAAAAATAAAAAAGTTCAGCAGAGGTTGCATTCATTGTGCGTGAACTTGAATTTGTGATGCCTGCTTTAAATTGTATTCCAAATTTTGATAAACAAGTCGATGGTGTAAAATGGCTTCTGCGTTAAACTGACAGATGTGTTATCTGGGCCATTTAACACAAACAGTAAAAAAAACATGGATACCCCTGTGTCTGCAGGTCTGACTCCAGTGCAGCAGCAGGATATCTGGAGCTGACGGTTGTAAGTCATCAGTGGTTTGGATTAGTCTCAGATCTTGTCATTCAAAACTCCTGCTCTCAGCCACTCGCTGCACAGAGGGCTCCTCTGAGACAGCTTTGACTACAACACTCCCATCTGCACGGATGCAGTCAGGCACACTCTCATACCTCATGTCTGTGTGTGAGCTCTGTTTGTCACAGATAGAACCCGAGTGTGTGCGTTTTCACCTATTATCCTGCATTAAATGGTGATTTCCAGTGTGTGAGTGCTCATTTCTCCATTTGTGTATTCATCACACCACACAACAAAATCCAGCCTTGTTTGTTTTTTAACTGTAGCTGTTTGTTTTCGGCCTCATGTTTGTTCATTTTCTCAAATCCAAGTCAAGCATGGCACATGTGTTCTGCTGGAATCAAGGAGACAAAGCTTCTCTCTCTCTCTCTTTCTCTCTCTCACAAACACACACACACACACAGACACCCTGCCTCCTCTCGTCTCTGCAACACACACACACACACAAACGCTAACACACACAGACCTCTCTGCCACGGCAACAAGGGAAACAAACATCGTTTCTCACCCAGTCTGCGGCGCTCACGCTCACTTTAGACGCCGACTGCTTTGTCACTCAAAGCCACAGAATAGAATCTATTCAACACAATAGCGACTTAGTGTCAGACGCGGCACAACGGTAAACTGTGTTTGCTGCATTATAGCATGTAGCCAGGGGTTTAATAACGAGCCGTCCTGCTGAGAGAATCCGACATAATTTTTACATCAACACACCAAAGTCTGCATATTGTTTTTCTCACATTATCTTATTTGCTCGTTCCCTCAGGTTCCGGGGGATATTTGGAGCACCGGGTTCCATAAATATGCAAGAGATGGAGAACGACCCAAAATAAGCTGTTTTGATGTAGTTTTTTTTGTCATCAATTAAAGAGCACGTGAGGGGAACGTTTGCTCCAGCTGGTATTAAAAAGCCAACTGTGTACATCACTCTTCTGTCCACTTGTTCTGACCCACTGGACCTTCGGGACCTTTTCCTTTACCCATAGCCCGGTCTTTAGATTTGACTTAGTCCTCTTGGTTTGTTGAGGGACCAAAGGAATCTGCCTCTAGCTGGGCCTGACCTATAGGCTTCTTGTTGGGCCTCTCGCGATGTCTTTCAGATCGACCGTCACAGTTCACCGCCGTATTGTTTTGGGCCAACCATGTTTGCGTTGTCTAGGTTGTCTCCGTCTCAGGGTGGTCTTTGGTTTGTGATTCTGGTCCAAGTCTGAGGACTTGCCTCAGCCATGTATCCACCAACATCAGATCTATAGCACCACACTCTGTCTCAGTCTCCTTCTTTAGTTCTGCATCCATTGTGGAAAGTGTTGATCTTGTTCCTGTCACATTTTTACCAAGGGATAGTGTTGAAAACTATAAAGAGGAACAGATTTGAAGATTTGACTCGACTCTCATGAGGCCAAAAGTTGTTTCTAACCCTAACCTGGTCAAAGTCAGAGGTTGGAGGTGAATTGGGGGTTAGACATGAATTTATGATGGTTAGGGTTACAGGTTAGGTTTGAGTATAACGCTTTCCACGCTGCACAATAAATGGAAGAGTCTGCACAGTCATAATAAGAATATCTGCACAAACCTGTGTATGTGTGTGTGTGTGTGTATGTGTGTGTGTGTGTGTGTGTGTGTGTGTGTGTGCGTGCACGTACTTGTGAGATGCATGCGGGAGCCCTGTCTGTCAATTCTGACACACGCAGTTATAATTATCACGCTGTCATTAATGTGAGTCAGTGCGAGTGCCTGGCAGGCTGCTTTATTGCCCGGCTTAATCTATGACTGGTTCACATCTCATTATTAATATGGTAATGGATCTCCTTGAAGAGATTAGGGGATGGAGTGGTTGGTGGTGACAGTAAAAAAGCTATTTTAGATTTTTAGAATCGGAGAAGGGGGCCTGGGTGTGGGTTAGGGCCGGGGGGGGGGAGAGTCCTGCCATTAAATGTAGAGAGTGTCTTTTTTTTTTTTAATAGCTGCAGCGCCTTTTTGTTATTTTTGGTAAGTATGAGGTATGAAACTTCTTTATAGCTGTAAACATTTCTGCTGTGAGAGTGCGGTTTTATATGTGTGAGCTGTTGGCCTCAGTCTTTATTTGCTCTCTGTAAATGCCATGAACACGCTGCTTCCTCCCGGCCCACTGGGAGGAACCCCATCTGGTAATCGTCCCTTCATCGGTCAAGACGTCCACGTCCTCCGCCACCTGACGTCCTCTCTTTTCTTTCTCCTCCGTTCTCCTCGGGGCGATTCATCAGAAAGCTGACAGACAGACAGACAGAGACCAGACAGATGAGGCGTTTATATGACGACAGTTTGACGGGACAATTTGAGCTCATATGTTTGCTCTCAAATTAAATCCAATCAAGCTGCTTCAAATATCACAAACTCCAATAAGTTCCCTAAATATCCTTTTTTTTTTTTTTTTTTCGCAAATGATTCCCTGGGAAATAAGAGAAAATGTCAAACCGCACTGAATCCTTCCACCAGCTTTATGTAAACAAACCAACAAACAAATGGAGAAAGGTGAAAACATAACGTCCTCTGCTGAGATAATAACGTCCTGCCATATCCCATCATGCCCCTCAAAACATGTCGTGTGCAGACGTCCTCCCTTCACGTCCAAGGTCCTCCGTATCAGCAGAATCTTTGCCGACGTATATGAATAATGCATGGCCGGGGTTCCAGGAGTCCTGTGGGTGGTGGAGGTGCTGGTGGCCACCATACACCACCGTCCTTCTCATGCCAACACCTCCAGGTTTCAGCAGGTGCAGTAGCATCAGACTAAGGACGGTTTCAGCTAATCTCAAAACATCTCCTCCACATTTCCAACCAAAGTTTTTGCTCTGGCTTTCTTCTCCTTTGTCTTCACCAGAGCTTCTCACCCATGTCAAAATCACTTAAATCCATGACTGACACACACACACTCACACACACACACACACACACACACACACACACACACACACACACACACACACACAGAGTCACCCCCCCAAGGTGAGAGAAATCTTGCCACTAACATATTACTGCACTTCATTAGATTTGTTCATTAAAGAAGGCTCACAAGTAATGACTTTTATCACCACGTGACCGCGGAACAGATTACAGTATTGATAATTGCATTAGTTTTATGATGAATATGTAAAAAGTGGAAACGGAGAGTGGGCGTGTTTAATATCGCAGAATTAATAACGTTTGATTTCTCCTCAGCCTCCATTTCTTCCGCGGTGTCAAATACGGATGTTTTTTTTATTATTTCCACACTGTGTGTTTTCTTCTCTTTTTACTGAAGGGATTATCAGCTGGGATATGGAAAATATGTCTCCACTGAAAGAGTAATATTCAGGCTGTTATCACAGCAGCTATGAGAGAAAGCAATAACAGAGAAAGATAAGCAGATGAAAGGGAAAGACGCCCTAACACATATATATATATATATATATATATATATATTTTTCACTACTTTAAAGGGCTGCAGGATTTGACGGCAGGTGGATGTGTGTCTGCAGAGCAAACCCTCCTGTGATTCAGGGATCGATACTCACTGGGCCAGACAGAGTCCACACGGTCCCTCTGTGGTTCCACTGTAGACATTTCAATCAGCTCGGTTGGAACAGGAACACCCCCCCCCCCCCCCCCCCCCCCGTCACTCTTTTACTCCGTTTTCCATTTGTGCGACATAGAGAGCATTTGTATTTTAAATGGAACAAGTTGAAAAAGACAAAGAAAATTGTGTTAATTAAGGCAGAAGTACAAAAGACCCAGTATTTAGTCTGATGGGACAGAGACCATCACAAGCTCCATATAGGTTTATTCATACATTTATACATGATTCATTTAATCCCCTCTATTGAAATTGAAATCTCATATCTGTCATTGTTATATTTACTGTAAACAAAGCAAAACCCAAGAGATGAAAATAATGCTTGGTGAATTTAATAAACATTGGAATTATTATTAAAAGCTCATGGGATAAAAAAGAAATAAACAGACAGCCTATATTACAATCACCTACATGAGATTGTCGGTGTATCTTTGACTTAAAGAATCCCACAATGCATAAGGAGGATAATTTGAAATACAGATCATTAGTTCAATGCTAGCTTGAATGATAAATTGAATGATGTGAATTTAATGTGAATTTATTTAAAACTATTGACAAATAATAGAATGGATGAAGATTGGAGGGGATATGTAATAATATGCAAGAAAGAGCCTCGACTGGACGTATCCAGAGATGTCGATTTCTGATGATAATTTCATGATTCCTTATCAACTTCATATTTTCTGTGTTTGTACGGAATGTCAGGAGAAAAAATCAAAACAAAAATTGTGAAATAAAACATGACTTCCTTTTTTGTTGTGTAGTTTTTAAAACAGTTTTGCAATGACTTAGCAACAGACAAAAAGGGCAAAAATAAAAAAAGTTGTGACTGATTCTTTACTGGTCTTCACTGTTCGCACTGTTCTCTCTTGACTAAAATCAAACAAAATGAAAAACAAATCTTCCATCCCTTTGCCACGGTGCATTTTTCATTGCATTGAGGCTGTTCTGCTTTTGTATCTGCTGCGTGCCCCTCTCACGGGCGAAATGCAAATAGAACATCTAAATAAGAAGCTGTGACCCAGAGTCCAGACCAAACTGAGGGAAAAGGCGATAAATGGAGGAGCCTTGTTGGCAGGGGTTGTGAGGAAGAAAAAAAAACAGAAGCGGAGTTCTCTCTCTGTGTGGCGGCAGTGAAAAGCTGTGGCAGTGACAGACTGGGAAGGTGTTGCTCCTCTACAGTTTCTAAGTCTATCGCTCCGAGAGGAGGAAACATATAACCCATCCATCTGGCCTTTATGTGCGATGCTTCCATTTGGCCCCGCTCTTTAAAATACACAAATATAAGAATATGCAGCAGGTAGACACAGAAAACCGTCTCAGGCTGCGATTCTCTTTATGTTCATCAAACAAAACGGGGATGAGAGAGAGGACAACAACACGCTGTCGTGTGACTGCAGGTGGAAAGTCGTTTCAAATGCAAATCGACCAATGGCGTCTCTACAGCACAGCGAGAAGGTGTTTCATGTCATTTGAAGCAAACCTGAATCAAAAAATAAGTGAATTTAGAGCTTTTAGCAAAATTATCATGACAGGACTAAATTACTTAATTTTTTTTCTGTAGTGTGGGTTCACGCTGCCTCTAAATGACTACCACCCCCTCTGTTCCCTGAATACCCAGCAGTACATTAGCTGGAGAGCTTCTATTACAGTGCTCTGGATCCACAGAGAAGCGATGGAGAGCTGAGTGGTACAGTAAGCCCCCACAGGTTTAATGGCACCGACTTCTTTCACCACTTTGCCAGTTTCGTTGCCAGCTCTCCCCAGGAACACCAAGGTCACACTAAAGCACAGGACACAGCAGCGTCCACGTGTGTGTGTCTGTGTGTGTTTCTGTGTGTGTGTGTGTGTGTTCCTCTACAAAAGGGAAAGGAGAGTCATTATCAGACAAAAAAGGTGTGAGGTTCTCTCCCTCTCTAGCCTCTCAGCCTCTCACCATCTCTCCCTCTCTCTCCCTCTCTCTCTCTCTCTCTCTCTCTCTCTCTCTCTCTCTCTCTCTCTCTCTCCCTCTCTCCCTCTCTCCCTCTGACTCTCTCTCTGGCCCTCTCCTGTTCTCCCTCAACCTAAATATGGCCGAGAGTGAGGTCTCGCCATCCTCAAACAGAAATGGAAGTGTCTAATCCCCCTCGGTAAAAGAAATTCCAATAGGACAAACTTCAGATTATTCTGCGTTGCACAGAGTCAAGAGTGCCGTATTGATCCGCCCTGTCTGTGATGAATCCACAATTAGAGGCATGGCCGGCCGCTGGGGAGTCTGTCCTCTGTTTGATTGAGCCTGCCCTCTTTGCCTTCACGGCTACAGTATGTGGATGAAACATTAAGCAGGACGAAGAGAGCTGTGTGTATGTGTAAGTGTGTGTTTGTGTGTGTGTGTGTGTGTGTGTCAGCTGTGTCAGACAGGAGCTGCCTCTCGCGTGACAGCAGCAGAGAGAGGAAGGAGCTTATGAAGGAGAAGAAATCCAGGTATCGTCGATCAATTTGCAGAGATGCTCGCTGACATTACAGACAAGCGAAGGGCTGAAAGACAGAGAGGAACACGTGCTGCTGTTTGGGTATCTGGGTTCACTTCTCTTTGCATCAGTGAAATAAAGGAAAGGACCCAATCAGAGATAAAAGAGAGGGAGATTGCCAAGAATCGCCGGGGAAAAGGAGAAAAGCATTATTTTGGATGATGCAGTGCTGCAACATAAAGTTATTAAGGGTGGGTAACGTGGTTGGGGGGTGGGGGGGGGTCAGCCTGTAGGAATGCAGGCGGAGAGAGACGGGGGGGGGGGGGGGGGGGTTATCCTGCCAACTGGGTCTGCAGCTTAATTAACTCTAAAGCAGGCGAGCTGCCCCGTCGCCTTGCATATCAACGACCTGAGCGCTTTCTAAGCACCTTGGCAGACAAGCGCTCCTTTGTGGGCTCCATTCAGCCGGGGCCCGGCGGAGTCCGAGGAGCTCCCCTCTTGTCTCTCCCTCTCCCCCGTCAGATCGGGTGCATGCACTGGGTCCTTCACATCCATATCTGAATGGAGCCGTGGTCCTAGTTCAGTTGGAGGAGAGGAGCTGGGGCCTGGATTTGCCCGTTTGCTGTGTGTCTAAACTGCAGGACAGAGGTTCTAGTTAGTTGTGCTGTTGGCCGTGAGAATCAGACAGTTCTGGGATGTGATGATGTAGTTTTTGCTTCTGGTTGTGAATTTGCAGCCTCAGTGGATTCTCTGGTGATCTGCTCTTATCTGTGAGAGGGTCAGTGCCTCCTCGTGCGAAGATTCCTGCACTAATGCAAAGCAGTACCACTCAGCATCATCTCGACTAACCACTGACCTCTAGTGGCTGGGGATGGAATCATCCACTGATCCAAAATTAATTAAACCCTTTTGTAATTAGGATGAAAATCGAGGTGATGGTCAAGGGGGCTCGAGTTTACCTTTTAACATCAGCAGTCTAGATAGTCCTGGTTCTTTATAATTAAAAGTTACCCTGAAGGTGCATTTAATCCTGTGTTTATTCTTCTTATGTTTAATGAGAGAAGGTCACATGACACCTGTGTTTCTCCTCTCGTCGTTTCTAATGGTCATATGTGTTTGTATGTGTCTCTGGGACGCTTCCTGATTATGGGATGCACACGTACACGCGGGCACGATCACTCAGAGACGCGCACCTCTCCTCGAGCAGCGGAGCAGAGGTCAGGCCTGATATATTCTGCTGAGAGCTCCCCATGATCTGTGATGAGAGCAAGTGGGATTATTAAATTGGGACCTGCTGGCTCCTTCAGGCTGGTTTGTGCTGGCTGACCTTGAGTTGCTGGCTGGCGGCTAACGCACAATGAAGGACTGGGTCTGCGGTGGTTGGCCAGTCAGCAGACTTATTGACTACATGCGTGTCTGCAGGGAGGTCTGGTGGGCTGGCCGGCTGCCTGTTTGCTGCTGCCTTTTCACTGGCTGACTGACTGGGAGACCGACTGATAAGCTGCTGGTTTGTTGGTAGTGGAGCGACTGACTGACGAGTCTGCTGGTTGGCTGCACAGACGTGTTTGTGCTTCCTTTATTCACCTTTATCGCCATGAAGAGTATTTTGTTCAAATACAATTATTTTATCAAATTAATCTGGTTGTAATCTCAAATATCTGGATGATAGCAATATATATCTAAGCATTTTCAGAATGTTTTAAATATGTTAATTGAGCTTTTTTGAGTTCATTGTTTACTTAATTTTCTACTTTGACTTTATTCCATTTTATTTATAAAACAATAAGTATCCAGATTTATTGACGCATTCATTTGAGACCCGTCACTTAAGGGATTGAACTTTTTCTCTCTTTAAAAAACAGTTTTTCTGATCAGTTCTTTGTCAAAGACCCGATTTCAAACCAGTGAACTGTTTTGATGGAAGAGGAGAAACTAAACTCCTGATTTACCTACTCTGGGACCATCATAGAAAATAAGCTGCTGAGCCTTCAGTGTCTCTCCCTTCACCTCTATTCTCAATTTGCTTAAGTCAGGCAGAATATTACACACGGACAGGTTTGCTATAAGAAAATTCCACCTTAAGAGCTCAGTACTAGTCTTAAAAATAGTCATTTTTCGAGACAGGGCCAGGAGATCAGGTAATAAAGCAGGAGCTGCCTGGAGGCCTCTGATATGTCTGTTGAACCCAATCGGCTCACAGTGAACTCCAGGCTCTCGAGGGGACATGAGGCCATATGTGTGGGAATAGACACAATTTCCTATTCTGCTATATAGGCTTTGCCAAATTTTCCAATATCTCAGATCAAAATCGACTTCCCCAAAAATGATTTAATTCTTAGAAACTATTCAGCTGTTTTCCAAGGTCTCTCCGTCATCACTGTTCTTCTTCACTATTTGTGCTTTCATGCTTTATCGCTGATCTTAATTAAACACAGTGGAACGTGTGTACAAGCACAGTGAATGATGATTCATCTACAGTGTCTGACTCCAGCCTGTAAAACATCTAAGAAAACAATATTGTATTGATTCCATTTTCTTCACGGTGTTCGGTGAGAAGAATTTATATACAAAGTGAAAAACTGCTCTGTTTAAGAGGCAGAGAACTTGATTAACTGGACACTTTCAAGTTAAGAAATATAGAGTTTAATTCCAAATTATAACAAGGCGAGAATCTCACCAAACCGAATGCATTTTAAATGTGTGTTAAATGTCTGTACATAGTCTTGTGTTTGCTCTCTGAACACTTGTGAGGTATCCGAATGTATTCTAAGTGGCACTCCGCCCTGACAGCCTCCCAGTGGGGCCGGCGGTATTAAAGTGCCACACTCTCCGATGCTTTGCCTGATCAGTGCCGGGGTTTTGATAAGAAGGAGTGCTTATAAAAGGCAGATTTCTTTCTTAAGAGAAACATCAAAGTGAAACCGGGGCCTGCTTCGCCCCCCCCCCCCCCCCCCCCCCCTTCCACCCGCTGCAGAGGCTGAGGAGAGAGAACACAAGAACCACAGCATGGTCGGGAGGCATAAGCGCAGCCAATTGGGTTTGCCGGAGCTGGATTTGATGCCAAGACTGAGTGAACTGAGTCAGAATTCAGGGATATATGCCAAAAAGAAATTACTACAGCTCTCAGTGAGCGTAATCCTGCGCTCAAGTGTGCGTTTCCTTCTCTTTTCACGGGGAGAGCAGCTCATGGGCGTCTTTATTGAACTTCTGCTATCTGTTAGCCTACACCCGCCGCATCAGCTGTCAAAGCATAAGTACTCCAGTTCTTTCAAACAACTCTTCAAGAAAGTTTATTTAGCCTTTTCTAAAGGATTTATACTTTATAAATGTTGATATAAACACAATTGGTTCTACTGTTAGAACTACACAGACAGGGGGACAGGGAAGGGTAAAATCCACAGTGAGTCTGTGATAAAAACAAACTCTCGCTGAGATTTGTTCCTGCAGTAATAGTATAAAGGCCTAGTATCATAAATAGCAATTAAATATAATGAGGGGGGATGTGTGTGAAGCACTCTCGCCTCAAAGAAAGAAGGTTCCCGGTTCAAATCCTGGTTCAGCCTGCAGGGTCCTTCTGTGTTAAGGTCTTTCTGTGTTTGTGGGTTTTCTCTGGATATTTCAGATTCCGACCACAGTCCGATTCCCATTCAGCCTGAGGTGAGGTTGACCTCGAGCCTCTTAATTGATTGTAGGTGTAAATGTGAGTGTGAATGGTTATCAGTTATACTCGGATGTTCTGAGAACTGTCAAAGCTCAGCACAATGAAGACGTTTTTGATCCATAATTTGTGTGTGTGTTGTGTCTGTGTGTGTTTCTGTGTGCGTGGTCGACCACCAGCAGAAAGACGGGCAGCGGCTGCAGGAGGCCCGTGGATGAGCATGCTTGTCTAAATCAGTCCTGACAGCCTCGCTGCTCGGCTGTAAGTGTGAATACCGAGGTTGTGAGACGGCTAAATATCAGCTCAGCCTGTGAAGCCTTCTGAGATGGATCCACTTCCGAGCAGCTCCTCCAAACCTTTTTATGAAATCCCTGCAGTCGATGCCGAGTTATCTTCACACCTCGGCTGTGGAGATTATGCTTTTTAAACACCGCCCGCGTTTAATTGTTACCACACAGTTTGTGAGTAGAAGTATTTTTATGTGCAATTATCACTTCAGTAATAAAAAGGTTTTAATTACCTTCTTTTTCCAGCTCTTCTTACCCTCAGCTTGATTTTCCATGTGAAATTTGATTCGAGTGAGCGAGAGCAAAGAGTTTTTCTGAAAGCATAAATAAAAACACTGCTTGTGCTTTAACATGTTTCTCACGAGGTTCTGTGCCTCAGAACGACTGATTATTGTTTGCTTTGCTTTTCAAATATTATAATCCATCCACTCTTTAAATAAATGTTAAATTAAACGTACCTACTCTCTATAATAAAATGATATGGTTATCATTTCTCTGCCTTAAGATTGTTTCAATTCTGCAGGTGCAGTCAAAACGCTGTCTCGGGAAACTAGGCTCTAAATTTCTGGGTCTTACAAAAATTGTCAGAGCAAACAGAAACGGAACAACGGGCAACAGCACAAAATATCTGCTCTCAGCAGATTCTCTAAGAAAGGAGATTTCTTTGAAAGGCCTCAGATCGGTCAGTTTGTGTGTGTGTGTGTGTGTGTGTGTGTGTGTGTGTGTGTGTGTGCTGTGTGTGTGTGTGTGTCTCACGTCCTCAGACTCCACTTGTATTTCAAGTCCCGGCTTCTGTTTCGGTCCAGGGAGCAGATCAGCAGCGTTACCGGCGCCGGTGTTCTTCACCAAAGCCGCTCGTCAGAAACAGTTGAAGAGCTTGAAACCGGTTCTGTCCACATTGTCTGATTGGAGGATTTACTTCTGACCCTTTCCAGAACTGTCGACATTCAACATTAACCCAAACTTCACTCACTGACTATCCAGGCGTGTTAAGAGGAGAAGGTCGACTTCTCTCTCTTAATTTATTACCCAAATATTTGCATGGGGGGGGGGGCGTATCCTTGGGTATATATAATTACCTGAAACCATCGGATTCAAAAGCTGCAAAAAATGCATTTCTCTCAAAAGCCTTGAAGCAAATAAGTATCACTTCCTTATTTTCTCATACAATCCCCAGTGAAACCCTGTCCCAACATTTTCTATCAAAGCCACAAGCGTGTGTGTGTGTGTGTGTGTGTGTGTGTGTGTGTGTTGTGAGACCCTGTATTGTGAAAAGGATGATGTGTGTTTGCTGTAAAAGCTCATGCTCTGTGATTTCATGACAGTCTTCGGGGCTTTGGTGTCCTCATCCTCAGATCCCACGGCTGAACCTAATACAGGGGAGTGGCGTACGAGTGTAAAAGAGTGCAGGGTGTGGGGGAGCAGGACGGAGGAGAAGAAGTGATTTACCAGGCACAAGACACAAAGAAACAAAACAAACATGAGGAGAAGGAAAAAGACTATAGAACCAGAATGACACACCTCCCCCAGGGCCCAACAGTCCCATTATGAAACCACGTTTACACACACTGGTGCCAGATTGTTATTTGGATCTACGACAAATTTCACACACAT